>NC_068309.1:5318132-5330632 GCF_025860055.1 Xyrauchen texanus | reverse complement strand
GCAAAACTTTTTTTTCTTATTTTTCTGATTCGACATTATATAACTCAGGGTGTTCATAAGGTAGCTCCAAACTCATGTAACCTGTAACTCAGTTGTTCCCAAACTTTTAACAGTTGCGTACCCCTTCAAACATTCAACATCCTTTTGAGCATTGTGGGTAAGTATCTGTGCAATTGCATAGTCAGTCTAAAATAACATTCAATGATTGAGATGGCAAAACCAATTTATCCTAGTGTCCAAAAACATCTCCAAGTATCCAAAAGCCTCTCCAAACAAATAAAACATAAAACATCCTGGGTAGCTCAGCAATTAATGACGCTGACTACCACACCTAGAGTCTCAAGTTCGAATCCAGGGTGTGCTGAGTGACTCCAGTCAGGCTTCCTAAGCAACCAATTGGCCCGGTTGCTAGGGAGGGTAGGGACACATGGGGTAACCTCCTCGTGGTCACTATAATGTGGTTCCCGCTCTCAGTGGGGCATGTGGTGAGTTGTGCTTGGAGAATAGCGTGAAGCCTCCACACGTGCTATGTCTCCACAGTAATGCGCTCAACAAGCCACTTGATAAGATGTGTGGATTGATGGTCTCAGACGTGGCGGCAACTTTCATCCTCCTCCACCCGGATTGAGTCACAACGCCACCACGACGACTTAGAACGCATTGGGAATTGGGCATTCCAAATTGGGGAGAAAAAAAACAATTGCCTCCTCTAAGTAATGATATGTATATTTTATGTTCTGTTTATTTTTCATTGAAGTTATAAGTGTTCAATGAGCGCAACAAAGGGAAGACGGAACAGTGTATATCGGATTATTATTTCTTGCCCAAGGACACTTCGGCATGTGGGCCGGGAATCGAACCACCAACCCTACGATTAGTGGACAACCCACTCTAGCACCTGAGTTACAGCCACCCCTTTTACAAATCTTACTGTGTACATCCAAATCATTTAGCCAATATTTTACCTTCATACAATTGCTTACAGTAAAATGGCTGGAACAGAATCCAAACTTACTATTTAAACACACACAGCTGAGACACAAAGACACTCCCACACAACTACAGCCGTAATAAAGTGAGTTACTCAGAGGAACACTGTATGGTCTCAGTGGCCTTATTTGACATTTGTGTATGCTGTGTAAAATGCAATGCTAGACGACTCATTGGGAATACCCTCCGATGTTTCCACTGGTTTCCACGGTAACTGAGGACACAGTGAGTGAAGGCGAGTGGGAGTTTTTCTATGAGTTTGTGTGTATTTTGTAGGCAAAAAGCTGAGCTAATGGGACCCAGTGAGTGTACATCAGAAATTATGTGTGAAAATATGTCAGAAATGATAAAATAACATGCAAACAATGAAATCGGAAAGTGTGATTTTAGCATTTCATAATTATGTCAGAGTTTATTTATATCTTACCTTACAGCCTTCTAACCCGACTAAACCAACAGGACCGAGCAGACCAGGGTCTCCCTAAACACACAAAGGCAGGCAAACATGAGACATAAACCCAAAATAGGCCTTTGCTGTTAAAACCCTTCTTGTATTTGTGTGTTCCCTGACATGCACCTAAAGGTTCTTCAAAGGTAGAGAATGGAGAATAAAAACTTCAAACTTGAGTCCTGTGAAGTCAGTGAACCAACTTTTTAAAATATAATATTTATGATGTGTGTATGTATGTATGTATGTATTTATGTAATATATATATATCAAACAAAAGTTTGATATAATGTACAGATTTTGCTGTTTTGGAAGATAATTGGTACTTTAATTCACCAAAGTGGCATTCGACTGATCACAAAGTATAGTCAGGACATTACTGATGTAAAAAAACAGCACCATCACTATTTGGAAAAAGTAATTTTTGATCAAATCTAGACAGCAGCCATCACTCCAACACCTTATCCTGGAGTAATCATGCTAAATTGCTAATTTGGTCCAAGGAGGACCTAGGACAACTGGCTCTAACAAGGACAGAAAGAGATGTGGAAGACCAGATGTGCAACTAAACAAGAGGATAAGTACATCAGAGTCTCTAGTTTGAGAAATAGACGCCTCACATGTCCTCCGCTGACAGCTTCATTAAAGAGTAGTAAAAGAGAAGTACAGTAAAGAGAAGACTCAGGAGGACTTATGGGAAGAATTGCAAAGAAAAAGCCACTTTTGAAACAGACAAACAAAAAGAAAAGGTTAGAGTGGGCAAAGAAACACAGACATTGGACAACAGATAATTGGAAAAGAGTGTTATGGATCTTAACCCCATTGAGCTTTTGAGGAATCTGCTAGACTGTAAGATGTGTGAGACACATCTATGGCAAGTGCTACAGGAAGTGTGGGGTGAAATGTCACCTGAGTATCTGGACAAACTGACAGCTAGAATAACAAGGATCTGTAAAGCTGTTATTGCTGCATGAAGACATAAACACTGATGAGTCAAAACATTATGACCACTCACAGGTGAAGCGAATAACATTGATCATCTCCTATCAAGGCCACATGTCAAGGTCTGGGTAGATTAGATGGTAAGCGAACAATCAGTTCTTGTAGTCAACATGTTGTATGTAGGAGAAATTGGCAGAAGTAAAGACATGATTGACTTTGACATGGGCCAAATTGCTATGGCCAGACGACTGGGTCAGCACTTCTCTGAAACGGCAAGGCTTGAGGGGTGCTCCCGGCCAGCGGTGATGAGTACCTACTGACAGTGGTCCAAGGAGAGACAAACCACAAACCGGCAACATTGTGTTGAGCACCAAGACTCATCGATGCATGAGGGCAACGAAGGCTGTACCGTCTGGTCTGAACCAACATAAGGTCTACTGTGGCACAAGTCAAAGAATATTTTAATGATGGTTACGGGTGGAATGTGTCACAACACACAGTGCAGCGCACCCTGTTGCGTATGGGGCTGCGTAGCCGCAGACCAGTCAGAGTGCCCATGATGACCCCATCGTCCACTGTCAAAAGCGCATACAATGGGCACATAAGCGTTGGAACTGGACCTTGGAGCAGTGGAAGAAGGTCACCTGGTCCGATTAATCCTGTTTCCTTTTACATCACACGGACGCCCGCGTACAAGTGCGCCGTTTACCTGGGGAAGTGATGGCACCAGGATGCACAGTGGGAAGACGACAAGCCGGTGGAGGGAGTGTGATATACTAGGAAACCCTGGGTCCGGCCATTCATGTGGACGTCAATTTGACACGTGCCACCTAAACATCATTGCAGACCAGGTACACGTCTTCAAGGCAATGGTATTTCCTGATGGCAGTGGCCTCTTTCAGCAGGATAATGGGCCCTGCCACAGTGCACACATTGTTCGGGAATGGTTTGAGGAACATGTTAAAGAGTTCAAGGTGTTGCCCTGGCCTCCAAATTCCCCAGATCTCAACACGATTGATTATCTGTGGGATGTGCAAGACCAACAAGTCCGATCCAAGGCATCTCCACCTCACAACTTACAGGACTTGAAGGATCTGCTGCTAATGTCTTGGTGCCAGATACCAGAGGACACCTTCAGGGGTCTTGTAGAGTCCATGCCTCGGCGGGTCGGCACTGTTTTTATGGCATGCTGAGGACCAACAGCATACAAGGAAGGTAGTCATAATGTTTTGGCTCATCAGTGTATATACTGTATATACACATGTAAAAGAGAAGGAATGCATTAAAAATTCATGCACTTTATGTAGAGACAGACAGACAGACAGATGTCAAGAAAAAGTATGTGAACCCTTTGGAATTACCTGTTTTTTTGTGTGCAAAAATTGGTCATAAACTTTGATCTTATCTTCATCAACGTATTGATAAGCACAATGTGCTTAAACTGACAACACACAAACAAATATAATATTTCATGTCTTTATTAAACATTCACAGTGCTGTGGAAAAAGTAAGTGAACCCTTGAATTTAATAACTGGTTGATCCTACTTTGACAGAACTAACCTCAACCAAGTGTTTCCTGTGGCTGCGGATTAGATCTGCACAATGTTCAGAAGGAATTTTGGACATTCTTCCTTACAGAACCTTCCACAGCATCTCTATTGGGTTAAGGTCTTGGCTCAGACTGGGGCACTTCAAAAGGTGAATTTTCTTGGTGTCTCATGGTGTCTAAAGCTAAGTGATCTAATGAAAGAGTAAAGGATATTGTGGATAGTGTATTAGAACAAGTTTGTACTCACTTTATCTCCTTTTGGTGCTTTTCCAGGAGAGAGTCCAGGGTCTCCTTTTTTCCCCTGAGAAATAAAACAACAAAGAAAAAAGAATGAGAACAAGAACTTCCATTTGATTAAAGCCTTATATGTTAAAGTAATTAAGGGTTTGTCTGTACATGTTTACTGTACATGTGTGTCGCAGACAGACAGAAATGGAGAGAGCATATGGCAAGTTTTACTCCAGGCAGTTACACCTTTACCAGGTTTGTGTTCAAAGGGTACTTGAAATAATTAAACACAGAAAGCAAAGACCATGCAATCACTTAAGTACACACACATTTCCTGCTGGGCCCCTCGGCTGTTTATCACCTTTGTTGTATTTACAAGGATGAAAGAGGTGGACCAATCACACAGCAGGACATTACCCACACACTCACACACCTAAAGCCAAGCCCACACTACAAGACTGAAGACTGTTCAGGCTGGGGTATACATATATATTTGATGATTTTATGATAAATATAGCAAACAATTTGTCATTCTAAAGTATCCAGTAAATGCAGTATCGGACTGCCAAGTTCACCTAGTGGCTGGAGTAGTATAGAAGTTAGCACATGTACTTGTTGTAAAAAAAAAAAGGTATATTAATCGCGATTAATCACATTATTTTTCTAAGATTCCTTCTTGTTCCAACCAGTGTTCAGAACTCACACAGAGTTGAAAAAAAAAATCAGAAAGTAATGTTTTAATGCTTTAAACACGTTAAAGGAAATTAACGCATTAAATACGTGGCAGGGAGGGCGGGGCCGGGTCGTGATTCCACACACCCGGCCCATAATCAGGCTAATCAAGCCTCAGAGAGGGATAAAGGCCGACTGGAAACTGCAGTGTGAGAGAGAGAGAGAGAGATGTCAGCTGTCTGACACCTTTGTGTGTTTGTCTTTTTGTTTCAGTTTGATATTAAAATATTATTTATATTGTCAAGCTGATTCTCGCCTCCTTTCTATTAACCCTGGTTAATGAAATCCAGGAAGGAGGAGGTATGTGCCGTCGTAGAGTCCTCGCCACTACCATCCACCCCAACGGAGCAGCTGCTTGGATGCGGAGGAATGGCCGCCGACAGCGAAGGGCTCCCAATCAACCGCCTAGAGCGGTTACCGCTGCCAGGGGTGGGGGAGACACCTACTGTCCACCAAAAATGCGGCGGTGTGTTCTGTCTGCCAGGGGCTGGAGGTCTGCCTCCAATCCGTCCGGGGAGGTGCGGCTGTCGTCCATTAGAGGGTGGAGGAGTGGCCGAGGACCAAGCTATGGTGTATTGCAGAACGGGCGAGGAAGTGTTTTTTTTTTCCTGTCTCCTCTTTCTCTTCCACTGCCATTCCATGTTGGCCTTTCCCTCTCATTTTAAAAGGTTTTTGTTAATTTGGCACGATCGCTGTTACGGCTTGTAGGTTTCACACTTTTTTTTTGTTTCCCTCCCCTTGTCCCCTCCCTGCCGGCAGATGAGGCGGAAGGCACCCCCCACCCCAAGGAAAGGGGTGAGGGGGTGTACATCATGCCAGGGGCCGGGTCGTGATTCCGCACACCCGTCCCCTAATCGGGCTAATCAAGCCTCAGAGAGGGATGTGTGTATTTTCCGCGTTACGGTCCCCTTGTGAGCGGACCCGCGTCTCCCTTGGGTAGTCCTCACTGCCCCCCGGTTGCTGTGTTTGTAGCAACTCCTCCCTCCCAATGAGGTAGGATCTACAACCGTGCCATTCCCCACATGCGACTTAGAATCCCATGTGATGTATTCCACCACTCTTTGCCTACCCCAGCCTGGGCAAGTGTGGTCTCCGCAGGGTCTTTCCTCCCTGAGAATAGGAATTGGGAAAGAACGCCTTCCCCGATGCATGTGATAGCGTTAAGATGGCCCCAACCGCTTTAACTCTATGTACATAGAAACATAGAGAGAGTAAAGGTGCTGCTTGCTCCCATGCTTGGCACGTCGCCTTGTTCCCCCCATATTGGGCCGTAGGGAACCAGAAGGCTTTGACAATTTTATGGGGCGTTGGGGAAGGGTACGTGCAGTCTGACACAGCCTGTCGTTTTTGGCACGCAACTGCCTGCCCACACCTGTGTCAGCAGCGCACGTACACGGTTCAGCGCATGGCATGATTAAAATTGGACCCCTAATGTCACTTCTTCGACACAACGTCGAAGTAAGCGACAGACGGGGAACTTCTAGGTTACTGTTGTAACCTCCGTTCCCTGATGGAGGAAACGAGATGTTGTGTCCTCCCGGCCACGTCACTGAACCGAGCCACTGTTACATCCGAACCTCTGTGTCGTCTACTCAGGCAAAATCCTGAATGAACAGATGCATTTCCCTCCCTTTATATCCGTATGTCCGGGGGCGGGACATGCAAATTCTGTCTGCTAATTTCTCATTGGCCCTTTTCTCAAGTTCAGAGATGCACAAGGCTCTCAAGAGAGACCCCTAGTGTCGCTTCTTCGACGCAACGTCTCGTTCCCTCCATCAGGGAACGGAGGTTACAACAGTAACCTAGACGTTACTCTTCAATTTTTTATATCTAAAAATCAATTTCCAAATATTTGAAATACCATTGATATCAAGAATGCGTACTCCCGGGGGTATGGGGAGGTCAGCAATTAAAGACGCTGACTACATTCCTGGAGTCTCTCATAATTAAATGTAAAAAGGGCTTAATCTTGAACTTGTTCGTTTAACATGTCGTCAGGAAAACATTCTTGCTAAAACGCTATTTGCGCAAATTTTAATAATCAAATTTTAGGATGGTAGCGACAGTCAGGGAAGAGAATGATCTTGTAATAAGGCACATCCACACATTTGTTTGTTTTTTTGTTTTGTGTGTGGAAATGCTTGTTATCCAAGGAAGTCTTGCTGGTTAAGCTAGTCAAAAAGCCTTGTTGGAACACCAGCACACCAGCAACTGCCTTGGTTTATAGACCCTCTTTAATATTACAGCAATTCCTCACCACACAATCCGTACACAAACGTTCTTTTCTAAATCATGGGAAAAACTTTCCACAACCAGCTTGGATTCCCCTCAGTCCAGATAAATCAAAGTGTTTGCATGTGTGTGTACGCAGGGTTTTGAACACAGCCCAATAGTACCAGCAGGCGTAACAGTGATGAACATAACAGAACGGATCTCCAGTCCAGACAGAGAGAGATGAGCAGATTAGTACTCATGATCAGACAGCGGTTTATCTGACGGTAAGTGTGGGTGTGTTTTTGTACCTTCAACCCAGGAGGCCCGGGTCGACCTGGCTTGCCGTGTGGTCCCGGGGGTCCCTACAGGAAATGACAAAAAAACAAGACACAGATGAAATGAACATTTAAAGGAAGCACACACAATATAAGGCCAGAAACATGTGCTTTGCCAGTACAAAAGGCGAAATCATATGTCAATTCTAAACGACTTCCTATCTGAGGTCAGAGGTCAGAGGTCACAGTGAGGGTCAAGTTCAGTAGGTTTTAGTGGAGGCCCATAAGTGACAATGGATTGTGTGTGTGTGTGTGTGTGTGTGTGTGTGTGTGTGTGTGTGTGTGTGTGTGTGCATGTGCGTGTGTTGGTGTGTGTTTTTTGTTACTATATCCCAAAGTAAATATGGCAACACATAAATAACATTATACTCAGTGTTGGGTGTATCCAAAATAATTAGTTACGATAATGTAATAACATTTTAATCAAAAAGCAATGCAATGCATTGCAATGTGATTCCTTTTTAGATTAAGTAATCATTAAAGTAATCTGATTACAATTTTTAGAGTTGTTATTAGTCATTTGTAATGGATTACTTATTTTGAGTAATTTACCCAACACAGATTATACCTCAAGGGTCCTTGCATGTCTCTTGACCAAGAACCAATGAGGTTTCATGTAAATGACATGTCGGCATTTTTGATTTGGGCTCTGTAAATCTGTTTATCATACAAAGGGATCGAATGCCTTCAGAAGACTTGGAATATGATTCACGAGTCGCATGTACTACTTTTGGGTGCTTTTTTAAGCGTTATCCTCATGCAACCCCGCATCCATATGTGTGGATGTTGCATTTTGGCTTCACTATACACAATGCATTTTTTAAATTAATCTAAACTGACTGATCTTAGTTCAGAAGAATCTGTGCTGTCAGTAAAGGGTTAAACTTTCAATGCACCGCGTCATGTGACCAAACAACATAGCGCTGATCACAGCAGAGTTTGTGTTTTGTACGGTAGCAAAACTACATCTGGTAAGAAACCTGATTAAGTTTTTACTTTGAAATATGCTTGAGTCAAAAGATTAGAGTCTCTAGTTTCATTCGATATGCCATTTTTTACATTTGAGTGATTTATCGGGAAACGGCACGCTATTAAACACAATGACCACGTACATGGACTGTATGCTAAGTTTCAGTTACAATATCCTTTATTCACTGTCCATTACCACATTGAGAATTAATGGATGCATCCAAAAACTGAACATTTTGCTTTCAGAGGATTTATATGGAGTTAGAATGAAAATAAGGTGCATTTCAAACTGTTCTGAGACCAGTGCAGACATATAGCACACTGGAGGTTAAGTCATTCACTAAATAGGGAGCAAGGGAGCATTCTATTGGCCTCTATTCAGCATTCAGTGCATTCAGTCCAAACTTCAGGGTGCAGATGAAACATAATAAACAATTTGATTTAAAAAATCGGACTTTCTATAGTTTCATATTATTTAAAGTTTCACCACTTAGTCCCGCTGTCCACATATATGGACATACGTTTTTTTAGGAGAAGTATTTGGTCAAGAATTTTTTATTGTATTTTTTTGCATGTTTCTTATGGGCTGCTAGTTACAAATCTAAAGGGGAATGGAAAATGCACACAGCAGTCACGCTCAGGTCTAAGGAGGTTACACTGAGTCCACTGCCATTGCATGAAAATTAAAACAAGGGACGAGACCTTCAATATGTCCCACTAAAACAGCAATAACAACAATCCTTTAAAATATATCCCTATGTGTTTCGCAGAATAAAGTCTTAAAAGTTTAAATCAACATGTGGGTAAATAATGACAGAATTGTCAATTTTGTGTGAACTATCCATTTAAAAGATTAAGGAGATGGAGGAAGCGAAGATTGAGAAGATTGCGACGTGGGTCCAAATAATGTAGGCTGACTTCACTGAAAGTATTCTTTGTTTTACTAACAAGCGCACACTCGCACTCACACTCACACAAATAACTGCTCATGCACATTTAAGATTAAAAGAGCACCGGCTGAACAAGGACATGCAGTCAGACTTTATAACACATGCCCTTAAATACTAACACACACTCATTCACAGCAGCACACACAGAGAGACTTCACTGCGATCCTTTGACGCGTGAACACTACATGTTGACTACAGTTGCTAAAACAACACCTCACACACATGTGACCCTGTCAACAAAGGTCAGAGTTCAAGAAAAGTCTACAAATGTGACTTTGTGTTTACATTGGCGGCCAACGCATTGGGAATTGGGCATTCCAAATTGGGCATTCCACATACAGCAATGACTGCTTTACAGATCTTTGGCATTCTTGCTGTCAGTTTGTCCAGATACTCAGGTGACATTTCACCCCACACTTCCTGTAGCACTTGCCAGAGATGTGGCTGTCTTGTCGGGCACTTCTCACGCACCTTACAGTCTAGCTGATCCCACAAATGCTCAATGGGGTGAAGATCCGTAACACTCTTTTCCAATTATCTGTTGTCCAATGTCTCTGTTTCTTTGCCCACTCGAACCTTTTCTTTTTGTTTTTCTGTTTCAAAAGTGGCTTTTTCTTTGCAATTCTTCCCATAAGACTTCCTGAGTCTTGTCTTTACTGTTGTACATGAAACTGGTGTTGAGCGGGTAGAATTCAATGAAGCTGTCAGCGGAGGACATGTGAGGCGTCTATTTCTCAAACTAGAGACTCTGATGTACTTATCCTCTTGTTTAGTTGCACATCTGGCCTTTCACATCTCTTCCACAAATTTTCATTCACAGTGCTCTCCAGTTACTACTGGTGTTCCACAGGGATCTGTCTTGGGACCTTTACTATTTATAATATATCTTCTACCTCTTGGCAATATTTTTAGGAAATTTGGAATTCACTTTCACTGCTATGCTGATGACACCCAGCTCTATATTTCCACCAAACCAAATTCTTCTCTCCCACCGTCTTCCCTTCATAACTGTCTACTTGAAATACAATCATGGTTTTCTTGTAACTCTCTCAAACTCAATAGTAATAAAACTGAGGTTCTACTTGTAGGTACTAAGTTGAATCTTGCAAAGTCGAAAGGTTTTGCTCTACCACAAAAACTTCAGTATAAATTACAGCTGGTACGAAACCCGGCTGCACGGATTAATTCACAAACTACCAAGTCTGCCCATATAACTCCTATTCTTCAACAACTTCACTGGCTCCCTGTTAAACTTCGTATTGATTACAAGATTCTGTTATTGACATTCAAGGCTCTTCATAGACTAGCACCTTCCTATCTTCTAGATCTTATGCATATATATTCTCCTACTCACACTCTTAGATCCTGTTCTTCTCTCTCTCTTGTGATACCTTCTGTTCGTCTGATTTCTGTGGGGTCCAGATCATTTAGCAGTGCTGCTCCACAACTCTGGAACTCCTTACCGCCAGATATCCGTAATTGTGATCGTCTTTCCACTTTCAAGTCCCTCCTCAAAACCCACCTTTTTAAATTAAGTTACTACCTATGATAATGCACATTTTTATATGTGATTTAGGTTTTTATCTTTTCTTATTGTAAAATTGATTATGTCTGTAAGGTGTCCTTGAGAGTCTTGAAAGGTGCCTATAAATAAAAGTTATTATTATTATTATTATTACTGAATACTGCACACTGTATACTGCCTACTAAATAAACGTTTCAAACTGAAGTTTGCTACATTGTTGTCACATGACCTCATCATGTTGCATTTTAGAGGTGTATAGTTATTATCTTGGAAATAAAAACTGTTATTCTTGTACCTGAAATTCAATTTGGCAGAAAAAATGCCTTTGGCAATTCTATCAAAGTATTTTTGAGTATTTTGTCTTATTTACTGATAAAAATATGTAAACATCCTTAAAACAAGAAAAGATTCCTTGAGAAGCAAAATGACATAAGATCTTGTTTTAAGAGAAGTCTAGTGAGAATCTATAGTGAGGTTCAAGCTTAAAACAAGAACAAAAACTTGTTTTGTTCTTACAACATTGGCCATAGTTGTTTCTTGATATAAGCATAGATATTAATAAATGTTGTTCGATTTTTCTGAAAACAGGCCAAAATATCTTCTCAAGTAAATGTATCTTGTTTTAAGAATGTTTAGATATTTTTACCGACAAACAAGACAAAAATACACATTGCATTATTGTACACAGAGAGTGAGCAAAGTGGTGGTGGTGTAGTGGTCTAAGCACATAACTGGTAATCTGGTAATCAGAAAGACACTGGTTCAATCCCCTTAGCAACCACCATTGTGTCCTTGAGTAAGGCACTTAACTCCAGGTTGCTCCGGGGGGGATTGTCCCTGTAATAAGTGCACTGTAAGTCGCTTTGGATAAAAGCGTCCGCCAAATGCATAAATGTAAATGTAAATGTAAATTAAACAAAAAGACAGATTGGTCTGCAGGGGTGGATTGTGTATCATTCTGAGTTCAGTTTGACCTGCTGACCAGACAAAACATAATCTCACACACACACACACTAAAAGACATGAATAAAGTACAAATACACTAGTGTGAACCATGTGCAAGAGATCTTATAAGGCACCACATTTTACACACTTCCTGTTTATATCTGGAGGTCAAAGGTCAATGGCTCTTTCATACTAACGCTCACTCACCCGAGGTCCTTTTTTCCCTGGCTGCCCTGGTTTCCCTAGAGGTCCTGGAATTCCCTACAAAACACAAGAAGAGCATTATTATGAATCAAACACAGAGTCAAGATTCTCAGTGGCGTCTATAGGTGTGCAAATAGTACTGCAAGACTCTGAAAACTAAACATTAAAAGGAAACAGGAAGTCATTTGAGGGAATTTCCTTTAACTGATAATGGGCTATAGACGTACAGAATGCCTGAATCCAACTGAGCGTGTGTGTATGTGTTGGAAAGGGTAAGGGGACACTGCAGTCCTTTATGTATCAGATTTAAAGCTGAAATGTGTCATTTAATCGAATCTACTTGGCAACATTGGCTGATTGGTCCAAAATATGGTTACACTGACTGAAAAAAACAAACATATTAGCCATTTTAGAGCAAATACAATCTGAAATACACAGTTGGGTCCAAAAGTCTGAAACTTTACTCAC
>NC_068309.1:5298132-5313132 GCF_025860055.1 Xyrauchen texanus | reverse complement strand
CAGAAGGCTTCGGAGAAGTTTTTCCTGGTGTGGGATTGGATGCACTTGGTTTTGTTGGGGTAAGCCAGACTGCTGCAGTCTGTGGTGCAGTCGGCTTGGGGCTTTTGAGTGTCCTGAGTCCCCAAGATAACGGAGTTTCAAGTCCTATTTGTATCAGGGGAAGGGTTGGATGTGTGGTAGAAGAAAGCTTAGGGATAGCATCACTAACTTTAACAGCAGGAGAACCTCCTGTGGCATTTATGGATGTCCAAAGGAAACTAGTGGGAGTGATAGAGAAAGTGCGATTCGGCGGTAATGTTTGGGCCAATAGTGGTGGGACGTGTCTGGATGGGAGAGGCAAAAGAACAGGGGGTGAGGCCGGCCTGTAAGTGTCATTTTCTCTGCACTGCCTGCGAATGGCGCTACAGTAATTCTGCTGCGCCTGTGCCGAGGGCACAACGTCAAACTGGCAGACTGCCCCCTCGAAAGCTACTGCACCTGGAAGCAAAGCGCTGCTTCCACCCAAGCGAAACGTTCCACGAGGATTTAGACGTTCAGGAAGAACAGGGAGTTTCTGTGGTACTCCAGCATCGGCCTCATCCACGCAGGGAGAGCGCAAAGTCACCGATTGTCCATTTAGAACAAAGGCTAGATGATGCCAGCGTCCGTCATGGAGGTCGTAAGGGAAGACAGCGGTATTCCCAGGCCCGGCGTGAAACGTTAGAGTACCTGGTGAAATTTCGAGTCCGAGCTGAATTTGATTCCCAGAGTGGACGGAAAAGAGAAATGCTGAGTTTAGGCGGTGAGATCGGACACTCAATACGATTGTGCAGTTCCAAAAGAGTTCTGATGGGAACACGGAGCGTGTTGCTGTGGTAACCCTTGCCCGTGTCGTAAGGATGACTCCAGACCGGAGAGAGATGACACCAGCGGGAACGGCGCGAGAACCCAGTTCAGCACGCAGAGCCAATCGCTGCAACACGTCCACATCTACAACACAAAGATATCTTAATACATACATCAATCAATACTGTGGGGGTTAAAAGTCTGAAAAAAGGACCCCTTTTGCTTTAATAACAGCATGCACCCGAGCTGACATGGACTCCAGCAAAATCTGATGATCATATTATCCAGCATGATTTGAACATTTTCCAAAGGGCATCTTGTGTTCTTCAATGGAAGCAAAGAAATCTGACTGTCTTTAGAAAGGAGTCAACATGATCGATGCCACAAATTTGCTTCACGTGATTAGTGAGATAGAATCTTCTACAAACTTCCTTTATTTTAAATTATTTAATAAATCATGGTAAATGGTCTGCACTTATATAGCACCTTTTTAACCTTAACTGTATTCAAAGCGCTTTACACTGTGACACATTCACCCATTCATTCACCCATTCACACACACATTCACACACCAATGGTGGCAGAGCTGCCATGCAAGGCGCTAGCCTGCCATTGGGAGCAACTTGGGGTTCAGTGTCTTGCCCAAGGACACTTCGGCATGTGGAGTCGTGTGAGCCGGGAGTCGAACATTTCATGCTTTGAGACTGAAAGCAACTACGCAAGTGCACATCTGTATGTGCGCGAATGTGTCTGATTCCAAAACTCTTTAGTATTTCAAATTGGCTTTTATCAAGGAAAATGAGTGAATGCACCACAATGAACATGCATGTGTATGTGTGTGTTGTTGGACTTGTGTCCGTATTAGCTTAACAATGCCAGAACAAAGCAGAAAGTATTAGCAAAGCACCAGAAATCACTTCATTCACACCAAACACAACAGAAATGATGTGATTGATGCATTTAATTGCGTCAGTAAGTCTGTAAGTGTAGGACCAATATAATAAACCAGCAGTTAACCTGTTAAATACAGTATAATAATATAATGAATCAGCGGCTCTAGAGAGTAACAGTTATGTGGAAGGGACGTATGTTGCGTATAGGTTTATCATAAGTTTTGTTCCCAGAACTTTTTTAGGTGTGTGTGTGTGTGTGTGTGTGTGTGTGTGTGTGTGTGTGTGTGTGTGTGTGTGTCAAGGGAACGGCATGAATCAGCAGTCAAAGGGGAACATGATGTCATTGCTCCTATAAAACATGCACCCACAAACACACACACTCCTTCATTCATGTAAAAGGGTTATAGACAGAGGACATGCTTTATTAAGGAAAAGTGCTTGGAACTGAAAGATGGTTTGGCAGGAGGAAGGATGAAAAACGGGTATGGGAACTCATGCATGTGTGTAAGAGAGAGAAGGGATGTGGTTATGTTTCATGAATCAAAGTATAAAGTTTAATGGTGTAAAACATTCCCAAATTAGTGGAAAGAGTTTAAGATCATGAAACTTTACCATGCAATAATTAAGTGCAATCCCAAATATGCAACTTTCTTTCTTGTGCTGAACACAACAAAGATTTTTGAGGAATATCTCCCCCCTGTAGGTCCATACAATGCAAGTGAATGGTGGTCAGAACTTTGAAGGTCCATAAAGCATATAAAAGGCAGCATAAAAGTAATCCACACATTACTGTAATTCCATGTCTTCAGAAGTGATATGATAGGTGTAGGTGAGAAATCCATATTTAAGTCCATTTTTACAATAAATTCTCCTCCCTGCCCAGTAGGTGGCGATGAAGAAAAATGTAAAAGTGAAAGTGGAGATTTATATTTATTAATAGTAAAACAAAATACTATGTTTCGCACCCACACCTATCATATCACTTCTGAAGACATGAATTTAAACACTGGAGTTGTGTGGATTACTTTTATGCTGCTTTTATGTGCTTTTTGGACCTTCAATGTTCTGGTCACCATTCACTTGCATTGTATGGACCTACAGAGTGAAAAAAATCTGTCTTTGTGTTCTGCAGAAGAAAGACAGTCATACACATCTGGGATGGCATGGGGGTGAGTAAATGATGAAAGAATTTATATTTTGGGGGGAATTATTCAAGTTCCTCGCTAGTTATTCTTTTACAGTGGCCCAACTTTAAAATATTTGGACACTTAAAGGGATAGCTCGCCCAAAAATGTATATTCTCTCATCATTTTCAAACCCTCGCGTTGTTCCAAACCGCTATGACTTTCTTTCTTCCATTGAATATAGATGGGAATGTTCGGCACCATTCACTTTCATTGTATGGAGAAAAAAATGCAATGAAAGTGAATGGTGACTGAAGCTAACGAGAAAGACATATTCTGAGCCACTTTTGCAATCTAAAGGTGATTTTGTGGATGCGTTAAGTCAACCCGAAATTGTCCACATACTTTAAGTCTTTATTTTGAACAATATATCTATTGTTTTACAATTTGAAACTGTTTTCCTTGAAAAGTCTGCTATCTTTCTTCAAAATGCATGCCCCTTGGTTTGATATTTTGTAATGCAATGAGATTTTTGTAGTGTGGTTTGAATGTTCAAATACTTTTTCAGGGCCAATGTATTTCCATATCCAAAGACTATATTCATACCTATGCAAATGAATCTTACCTTCAAAGAGTACTTGGGTGAATCCAAAAGAAGATAAATAAAGCAGAGTGCACAGAAGAAGAGCTCTCCTAGAGACCGAGAGAGAAAGAGAGAGAGTTACTCATTTGAATTTCCATTATTTTGTGGGAAACAATGTAAAATGTGGAATCAGACCTTTACATAACAGAAGCCACTTGTCAAAACATCATTTAAATGAAAGTCCACATTTCAGGCTTCTTGGACTGGCCTCGACCCAAACAAGTGGAAAATTTTACTTGCAAAAGCATCTTTCCGGAGTGAGTGGATTGAACCATCAAACCTGAAAGATGATGCCGGGTGGCTAAATGTTTTTCCATGTTTACAATTAATAAAAACATTCTGCTTGATTTAATTTTCTTTAGTTTGGAAATTTTTCAACAAAAGCGTATAGGTGGAAATTTAAGATGCACAGAGCATCATTTCTGTTACTTGTTCCTTCAAATATTGCATTGGAAGTAAATGGATTTTCCAAGTTGAGCGGTCAGATCCATGTGTTGAGTCCTGGTTTCTTTAAAACATCTGTACATAGAAGGTTTTCTAAAGAACAAGATAATCAAGTTATTTAGTGAACTGAAATAGTTTCCTGTACGACAACTGGATCATAAGAGTCATTTGTTCAGGAATCGGACAACACTAGTCATGCTGTATGATTTGCACAGTAGATTCAAAATAATTGGCTTATAAGGGTCTTTTGTTTGGGAATTGGACAACAATGTCTTTTTTGCACAGAAGATTCAAAAGAATCGGTTCATAAGAGTCATCTGTTCAACAATAGGTCTATATTGGTCGCAATGTATATTTCACACTATAGATTCAAAATAATCGGCTCATTAGAGTCATTTGTTTGGCAATCGGACAACACTTGTCGCAATGTATATTTCACGCTATAGATTCAAAAGAATCGGCTCATTAGAGTCATTTGTTTGGCAATCGGACAACACTTGTCGCAATGTATATTTCACGCTATAGATTCAAAAGAATCGGCTCATTAGAGTCATTTGTTTGGCAATCGGACTACACTTGTCGCAATGTATATTTCACGCTATAGATTCAAAAGAATCGGCTCATTAGAGTCATTTGTTTGGCAATCAGACTACACTTGTCGCAATGTATATTTCACGCTATAGATTCAAAAGATTCGGCTCATTAGAGTCATTTGTTTGGCAATCAGAGTACACTTGTCGCAATGTATGTTTCACGCTATAGATTCAAAAGAATCGGCTCATTAGAGTCATTTGTTTGGCAATCAGACTACACTTGTCGCAATGTATGTTTCATGCTATAGATTCAAAAGAATCGGCTCATTAGAGTCATTTGTTTGGCAATCAGACTGCACTTGTCGCAATGTATGTTTCATGCTATAGATTCAAAAGAATCGGCTCATTAGAGTCATTTGTTTGGCAATCCGACTACACTTGTCGCAATGTATGTTTCGCGCTATAGATTCAAAAGAATCGGCTCATTAGAGTCATTTGTTTAGCAATCAGACTACACTTTTCGCAATGTATGTTTCACCCTATAGATTCAAAAGAATCGGCTCATTAGAGTCATTTGTTTGGCAATCAGACTACACTTGTCGCAATGTATGTTTCACACTATAGATTCAAAAGAATCGGCTCATTAGAGTCATTTGTTTGGCAATCAGACTACAGTTGTTGCAATGTATGTTTCATGCTATAGATTCAAAAGATTCAGCTTATTAGAGTCATTCGTTCGGCAATCAAATTATATGTGTCGCAATGCATGTTTCACCCTATAGATTCAAAAGAATCGGCTCATTAGAGTCATTTGTTTGGCAATCAGACTACACTTGTCGCAATGTATGTTTCACACTATAGATTCAAAAGAATCGGCTCATTAGAGTAATTTTTTTGGCAATCAGACTACAGTTGTTGCAATGTATGTTTCATGCTATAGATTCAAAAGATTCAGCTTATTAGAGTCATTCGTTCGGCAATCAAATTATATGTGTCACTATGTATGTTTCACGCTATAGATTCAAAATAACTGGCTCATTAAAGTCATTTGTTTGGCAGTCAGACTACACTGGCCGTGATGTATGTTTCGCTCTGTAGATTCAAAAGAATCATCTCACAAGAGTAATTTCTTCTCAATTTGGAAAACACCTGTCGCACTGTATGTTTTGCACTGTAGATTTAAAAGAATTGGCTCATAAGAGTCATTATCGGAATTGGACTACAGTGGTCACGCTGTAGTTTGTGTACTTCACATTTTAGTTTCAAAAGAATTTTGCGCAGAAGATTCAAAAGAATCTGCTAATAAGAATCATATGTTCGGAAATCAACTACACAAGCTGCATTGTATGTTTTGCACTGTAGGTTCAAAATAACCAGTTAATTTGTGTCTTTCATTTGGGAATTTGACGACACCGGTTGCATTGTGTGACTTGCACTGTTGATTAAGTAGCGGGTCATGCGCGTACCCTAAATATCACTCCAGGAAACACTGTAGGAATATTTTAGTGTGATGTTCATACACGTTCTAGTACAGTTAATAGAATTGAAAGCCATGAAAATCATATGTTTCTGTTATTTATTCTCGATTCGCAACCTAAAATGAGCATAGTAGCTAATAGTGACTCCTAGCAAACACCACTAATAATACAGCGAAAAATGTTACACTTTGTGTTAAACCTCATCTGCACTTTTTGTCAGACTGACCTTGTTGACCTCTGAACCCTAAACTCTGATTTCACAGGCACATGAAAGAGGAAGTGGTCTGCAGGAGAAGAATTTCAGAAATGATTGACAGGTTAGACGGAGCGCTCCAAACCCCCGCTGTGTATACGGACATGTTTTTGTGTGTCTCTTTGTCTGACAGCTGTTTTAATCATTACCTGGTTACCACAAAACCCACACACATCCATCTATCATGTACACACACATATATGTGCTCCTAGACTCCCTCAGGATTCCCATACCTGAGTCAGGAAGTGAAGTGTCTCACTGTAAGGCGCCTCAGCCAATCAGAATGCCAGAAAAACAGGCCAATCTGACCTCACAGTTACTAAGCCACCACAAACAGATGAGTGAGAAACAGTGCATCTCGACTGAATGTGCTCTTTCTATTTTTGTGTGTGTGTGTGTGTGTGTGTGTGTGTGTGTGTGTGTGTGTGTGTGTGTGTGTGTGTGTGTGAGTGTGTATTTATCACTTTGTGGGTACCAAATGTCCCCATAAGGATAGTAAAACCCGAAATTTTTGACCTTGTGGGGACATTTTGTCGGTCCCCATGAGGAAAACAGCTTATAAATCATACTAAATTATGTTTTTTGAAAAGGTAAAAATGCAGAAAGTTTTCTGTGAGGGTTAGGTTTAGGGGTAGGGTTAGGTTTAGGGGATAGAATATATAGTTTGTACAGTATAAAAACCATTATGTCTATGGAAAGTCCCCATAAAACATGGAAACACTACATGTGTGCGTGTGTGTGTGTGTGTGTGTGTGTGTGTGTGTGTGTGTGTGTGTGTGTGTGTTGCAGAAAAATAACACGTGTATGTGTCAAGCATCTCTCGGGAGTCATGAACATGTGTGTGAATACAAACAAGATAGAAAAGCATGAGTTGTAACTCGTGCTGTGTAGTAATACTTTCAATTATAATTACAGTCAAAACAAACAGACTTCGTACAGACTTAACCATACGTTCAGGACAAGTCTGTCCCAGAAGTTAGCGAGGCTAAATCTGACAATACCTCCCTTTGCGGATGTAAAAGTGCAAAAGGATTCCCGTTAGGGGTAGAGTTAGGGTTATACATACTAACACACACACAAACAGTAACACACACACAATGTGTGTAAAAAGACCCATCCTTCCATGCAACAACCTCTCTCCCTCTCTCTCTATCTCTCCCTCTCTCTCTCTCTCTCTCTCTCTCTCTCTTTGTTCAGTTCTAGAGCAATGGAAAATTCCTTCCGTGCAGCAGTGCCGGTTCTAGAGGAAAGGCCCAGGGGAAAGGCCCCCTGGCCCCCCATGTGCCCCCCTCACTCCCACCTACATTTCTAGCATGTTTGGGATTAATGTAATGAAGGGCGCCCCCTGGCGGACAATAGAGGTAGCGCAGGATCTCCGGTTACTAGTCGATCACAACAGTTCAAAACGGAGCGGAGTGTTCTCACTGACCGGCATCAGAACACAACGGAGGAGCACAGAGATTAGACCGCACACAATGCCTTAAACCAGAGGAACCAAACAAAAACATTACTATAAAGGGGATAATTGTCTGGTTATTACAGCATTTCAGCAAAGCAAAATAAGCGATGTAGAGACAGCTACACCTGTTCACGGCTACTGTGAGAGGCGTCATTCACAGAAGTGCCATCTTTGATTTTTGGCTGGAATGACAACAAGGCTGTGAGGGATAGACGTACAGTATCTTCAATTGGTTGTACAGTTGTTTAAAGTGTTTTTGGATCCTTCCGCTAACGAAAAATTGAAGCAAAAATCGTTTTTCCAAGAAATGTCAGTAGACAAAAACTCCAGACAAGACGAGTTCAGTCAAAGCTTTATACAGTTTATGTCATTGAAGAGATGCTAAGTCTATCCCTCACAACCTCGTTTTCATTCCCTTCAAAAATCAAAGATGGCGCTACTGTGAATAAGGTCTATATTGCGCTTTTTCTGCCATCTGGGTTCCAGAGGTATTTTCCCCCATTCATTTTTTTTCAAAGGTTTTTCAAAAAATCCTCCATAACAGAGTTGTAAGCCATGGACCAAAGCAACCAGCTCGGAGGTGAATCACAACATCACAAACGATTTAAAGGTAAACCTACAAGACTGTGTTTACCATCTTTTACGAGGGCAGAAAAAACTACAATCCCATGAAGCATTGCGAATTATGTAATTAGATAAAAAACTGATGGGAATGTATAAAACTATAGATTTTTGGTTGTTGATTATTAGTAAAGAAACAATGTATGCAGAATATTCCAATATATACATACATATACAGTAAGTAGTTTAAGGGTGAAGGAAGATATTCACAGTGTGTCATTGGAGTGGGCGGTCGCTCCTGGGCTCATTTCACGGGCTGTTTGCTGCAGTTCTCTGATTGGTGAAGCTTTTTCTGTTGGACCATGGGTAATGTAGTTGTTTACCAGGATTTCTGCTATCAAACGTGATTTTCAAACAATGAATTTGAGGGGCCTGGGTAACTTAGCGAGTAAAGACGCTGACTACCACCACTAGAGTCGCAAATTCGAATCCAGGGCATGCTGAGTGACTCCAGCCAGGTTTCCTATGCAACCAAATTGGCCCGGTTGCTAGGGAGGGTAGAATAACATGGGGTAACCTCCTCGTAGTCGCTATAATGTGGTTGTTGCTCTCTCGGTGGGGCAAGTGGTGGGTTGTGCGTAAATGCCGCGGAGAATAGTGGGAAGCCTCCGCACACGCTACATCTCCGTGGTAACGCGCTCAACAAGCCACGTGATAAGATGCACAGATTGACGGTCTCAGACGCGGAGGCAACTGAGATTCGTCCTCCGCCACCCGGATTGAGGCGAATTACTACGCCACCACGAAGACCTAGAGCGCATTGGGAATTGGGCGTTACAAATTGGGGAGAAAAAACAAACATGTGAAATGTGAAATAAATAGCGCAAACTGATGACTTCAACTGAAGTATATACCATCGATAAACAACTTCTGAGCTCATGCTAGGTCTGTCTTTAAAGGTTTGAGTGATCGTTGAAAATCAATTTGACTATGGAAAAAAACGAATGGGATTTTTATTTCCGGAACCAGACTCCTGCGCAACTATTGAGGCCAATAATATACCTTAGTTTACACCGAGGCTGTATCTTCAAGCGGAATAACGGCCCTCAATAATTTGACATTTTTAATTAAATGTTTATTTTGTTAATTTTGAATTTTAAACGTTTACATTTGTGTCCTTTAATATTTTTGTATAATTTAGTAACCGTTATGTAAAATCAATAATATATATAGGCTATAGCTACAAAACAACATATATTTCACAATCGCATAAAAAAACAGCTTCTATTAAAAAAATGATAAGCTTTTATTTGTTTTTAACTTAATTTAAGGGTTTTATGTGATATGATCTTGATTAACGAATTCTAATTAATCATTCATTCATATTTTTAAGAAGCTTCCTTTTCCGCGTGACTCTCTTACTCAATGTATTTCAGTAGCTCAGCTCCTATTTTAAGTATTTATAGCCATCAATTGTACAAAGACACAAAGTCCTCTGGATGTATTGGCACGCTGAACATCTCAAAATGGAGTCGCCTTTTATAAACTTGATTCAATTTTCCATGATGCGGGGCTGTTCCCGTTTTAGACCACCTGAACAAATTCAACCATTCATTCCCCTCGCGCCACGAGCATCACAGCGTCGCGGCTGAGGGTGTGAGGAGGATGCCGTGTTTATTTAGCGTCACTGTGCGGTTTGCACTGTGATGCTCAGTGGCAAACACACATGTACACCCACACTGTCCATGGATTTTCCACAAGAGATGCTAATGAATGCGCAGCAGTCACGAGCCTGAAGCGCTTTTTCCAGCACGAGCCGTCAACACAAGACGCGTTCTTACGCTCAAACACAGCGAGACGGGCGCAACTACTAAATTAAAAAACTGTAACTGCTTCTTAACTTAACACGGCGTCTTAAAAACGCGGCGCTCGTGGAGCCGATCAAAGCGAGACCCAGCGCAACATCCAAGACGTCCGTATGACACATGCGCACATACACGAACAATTAAAAATAGCTCAGACGCAAAGCAAGAACGCGTCATGTGCGAACGGCCCCTTTGTAGAATTTGAAATAAAGTCAAAAACATGCTCCATGTGATACGCCATATAGGTTACGTATATCATCCATACAAAAAGGAGATGGTTACACAGAACGCGTTCTTGCTATCAAAAACAGACGAAGCGTAACGGAATGGAAAATTGGGTCTTTATGCTTTTTCCCCATCAAAGTTTAACCACTTTTACCACTTAACTAAACGCAAAGCTCATTGCCGTGAAGCAATAGCCAAAGAAGCATGCATGAAGCTTTTTTTTATTAAAGAGCAAGGCAACTCGCATTTTGCGTGAACAGCCCCTTACAGAGTTTGAAATAAGCCCAAATAGGTATACAGTACAAATAATCAGGGAGCCGTTCACACAGGACGCGTTCTTGCCATCAAACACAGGGAGACGGAGCAAAAAAAAAAAAAAAAAAAAAGTAGCCTTACTTTTACCTGACGTGACGCAACGGCCGAAGACGCATGTGAAAATAGACAAAAAATGAAAATGAAGGCGTTGCGCTAAATTTTACATTTACATTTATTAATTTAGCAGACGCTTCTATCCAAAGGGAATAACACATCGTACGCGATTCATCTTAAGGAGACAGCAGTAGGTACTAAAAGTGCTTCATTACATGGTTTCAGAATAATAGTACCCAAGACAGATAAGAGTGCAACAAGAATATCTATAATATTTGTTTTTAGCCATTTTTTGAAGACAGAGAGTGAGTCTTCTTCACGGATGGTGTTGGGAAGGTCATTCCACCAACGAGGTACATGAAACCGAAAGCCCAAAAGTTTTTCGTTTTTGTCTAATGTTGTTATGCATGTATATACGCACAAAATACACATTCACGAGGAGTCGTTCACACACGACGCGTTCTTGTGATCAAAAACAAGGAGATGTAACGCAACGCAACGCAATGGGACGAAATATAATGGAACTACACAGGGGGTTCTTTCTTCGAGTTCTACTACGCACACTGACGTGACCAAACGGTCAAAGACGCACGTGAGGCGCAGACTGAAAGGCAAGAACGCGTCCCGCGTGAACGGCCCCTTAACTAGAAATAAACACAAAGACCTGTTCCACGAGCAAACCATATGCACAGCGCCTGCGTACACCACAGATGGCAAAAGTTTTATATTAAACTGACCTGGAATTTTTTGACAATCTCCAAAGCCCTACGTTGGCTGCGCGTAATGGTGACAGAGAGCTGGCTCGAGCACACCTCTCCTGGTACACCTGGACCCCCTCAGTTAAAGATCTGTTTCTGTTCAGTTCTGACCGCTGGCCAACACACAGGTACAGCGGTGCGCTCGTTACAAGCGCCCATTCACCCGGCACCAACACACACAAACCAATGCGCCCTGTGCGCAAATATCCAGCAACTAAGCGCCCTTTGTCTCCGCTATACCTGGGATCGGTGGTGCCCAACCTGTGTTACCCGTTCAGACCCATTATAGGTACCAGGTAAAACGTAACTTACTTTGCCACGAGACGAGAGGTTCTGCGGTCTCTCCTTCGGGTCGCTAAATTCATTTGTATTCATTTGTCCCGGCAGTCAAAATCCTGATCCGTTAATCTCTGCGTGACTGCGTCGCTGCCCGAGAGCGCGAGCCGTCGTCTCATGCATCGGATAAACCGTGTTGCGGAATGAGTGCGATCTCCCACCGGTCCGCTGCGCGACACCACCATAAATCCGACGGGAATAATCCGCGGGCGAGTCTCTCCACTCCTGCCCGGATGCTGTAGGCATTTATGCCGGGTTGGCAAAAGCTACTGAAGCTACTGGATGTTTGGGGCTTTGGGGGGCTTGAGGAGTCAGGAGTGGAAGCTTCATCCTTTTTCCTTTTTTAAATAGCAGTTTGGAGAGCAGCTGTGCCGAGCGCTACGGGTGTCGGGTTACACTGCGGAGCCCAGCGCAGCCAGCAGCCAATACATAACGCCCCTTGTGGGAGGGCACACACTGGGCCCTGGGCACCTCAGCACCCAGCCAAGGTTACCAATGGCCTTTTCATGATTTCGAGAAACTGTTAACCCAGGGTTATTTTTAATCCTGGGATATCTTGATCCATGTTTCACACTATCCTTAACCTGGATTAGTACTAATTCCAGTTAGGTTTATTATAAGGTTTGTGAGACGTTCTTATTTGTCTAATGTAAATATTAACAAGGTTAAAAACACTGTTTGACAACTACAGTTGCAGCTATAAAGTGCTAAGACAGTCTTCATCACTCTAGTCGCATTGGCTGATATTGTTCGTCATTTTAAAGTCAACATGAAATCAAAATCGACCCTAATAACTTTATTAATAAACTTAACAGCTGAAAAAAGCAATCTGCAATGCAACAGTCAAGGTGCACGTATAACTACACAAACAATTATAAGTATCGCAATAGTTTGAGTACCCTCGCCAATAAGTTTTACCTTCTCTTGCAATTGCTTGCGTTCCCTCCCAATACGTTTTACGTTCCCTCCCAATACGTTTTACGTTCCCTCAAAATATGTTTTACGTTCCCTCCCAATACGTTTTGTGTTCCCTCCAAATAAGTTTTACATTCCCTCCCAATAAGTTTTACGTTCCCTCCCAATAAGTTTTGTGTTCCCTCCAAATAAGTTTTACATTCCCTCCCAATAAGTTTTGCGTTCTCTCCAAATAAGTTTTACATTCCCTCCCAATACGTTTTGTGTTCCCTCCAAATAAGTTTTATGTTCCCTCCCAATAAGTTTTACGTTCCCTCCCAATAAGTTTTGTGTTCCCTCCCAATAAGTTTTACATTCCCTCCCAATAAGTTTTGCGTTCTCTCCAAATAAGTTTTATGTTCCCTCCCAATACGTTTTGTGTTCCCTCCAAATAAGTTTTATGTTCCCTCCCAATAAGTTTTGTGTTCCCTCCAAATAAGTTTTACGTTCCCTCCCAATAAGTTTTGCGTTCCCTCCCAATAAGTTTTGCGTTCCCTCGCAATAAGATTTGCGTTCCCTCGCAATAAGATTTGGGTTCTCTCCAAATTAGTTTTACGTTCCCTCCCAATAAGTTTTACATTCCCTCCCAATAAGTTTTGCGTTCCCTCCCAATAAGTTTTGCGTTCCCTCGCAATAAGATTTGGGTTCCCTCCCAATAAGTTTTACGTTCCCTCCCAATAAGTTTTGTGTTCCCTCCAAATAAGTTTTGCGTTCCCTCCCAACAAGTTTTGCGTTCCCTCCCAATAAGTTTTGTGTTCCCTCCAAATAAGTTTTGCGTTCCCTCCCAATAAGTTTTACTTTCCCTCCCAATAAGTTTTGCGTTCCCTCGCAATAAGATTTGGGTTCTCTCCAAATTAGTTTTACGTTCCCTCCCAATACGTTTTACGTTCCCTCCAAATAAGTTTTACGTTCCCTCCAAATAAGTTTTATGTTCCCTCCCAATAAGTTTTACGTTCCCTCCCAATAAGTTTTACATTCCCTCCAAATAAGTTTTGCGTTCCCTCCAAATAAGTTTTGCGTTCCCTCCCAATAAGTTTTACGTTCCCTCCAAATAAGTTTTACGTTCCCTCCCAATAAGTTTTGCGTTCCCTCCCAATAAGTTTTACGTTCCCTCGCAATAAGATTTGCGTTCTCTCCAAATACGTTTTGTGTTCCCTCCCAATAAGTTTTGCGTTCCCTCCCAATAAGTTTTACGTTCCCTCGCAATAAGATTTGCGTTCTCTCCAAATACGTTTTGTGTTCCCTCCCAATAAGTTTTACGTTCCCTCCCAATAAGTTTTACGTTCCCTCCCAATAAGTTTTACGTTCCCTCACAATAAGTTTTACGTTCCCTCAAAATACGTTTTACGTTCCCTCCAAATAAGTTTTCCCTCCCAATAAGTTTTACATTCCCTCCAAATAAGTTTTACATTCCCTCCAAATAAGTTTTGTGTTCCCTCCCAATAAGTTTTACATTCCCTCCAAATAAGTTTTACGTTCCCTCCCAATAAGTTTTACATTCCCTCCAAATAAGTTTTACGTTCCCTCCCAATAAGTTTTACATTCCCTCCAAATAAGTTTTGTGTTCCCTCCCAATAAGTTTTACGTTCCCTCCCAATAAGTTTTACGTTCCCTCACAATACTTTTTTCGTTCCCTCCCAATAAGTTTTACGTTCCCTCCCAATACGTTTTACGTTCCCTCACAATACGTTTTTCGTTCCCTCCAAATAAGTTTTACGTTCCCTCCCAATAAGTTTTACGTTCCCTCACAATAAGTTTTACATTCCCTCCCAATAAGTTTTTCGTTCCCTCACAATAAGTTTTACATTCCCTCCCAATAAGTTTTACATTCCCTCCCAATAAGTTTTTCGTTCCCTCCCAATAAGTTTTACATTCCCTCCCAATAAGTTTTGCGTTCCCTCCCAGTAGTTTGCTTTAAAGGGATTAATGGAAAGGAGGAGGTGAGAACTGGCTTGACAATATAAATGATATTCAATTAAGAACTTAAACCAAAAGACACAAAGGCACACATATGACGGACAGCTGCCCGTAAACGATCTCTCTCTGTCGCAACACCGTTCACAGTCACACTTTATCACTCTCGGAGGCTTCATTAACCTGATAAGGGGCCGGGTGTATAGAATCACGACCCGGCCCCGCTCTCCCCCTGTCACATTTGCCCTCCCACAAGTTTTGCGTTCCCTCCTAATAAGTTTTGTGTTGTCTTGCAATAACTTATGCGTTCCGTTGCAATAAATTTATCATGCTTTTACTACAGTAATAATATTTTAACCAAGATAA
>NC_068309.1:5275632-5293132 GCF_025860055.1 Xyrauchen texanus | reverse complement strand
GCGAGGGAGCCGCTGCTGGGGGCGGAGGAGTGCCCTGCCATCCCCAGAGACGTGGAGGGGTCGAGAGAGGACAGCCGTCCACGAGGGGAGGAGAAAAGAAACTCCCCGACCACCTGGAGCGGTAGGGCCGCTGCCAGGGGCGGAGGAGTGTCCCCACATGCCGCCAGAAAAGCAGAGGGGCGTTCTGTCTGCTGGGGGTCGGAGGTTTGACTCCAGTTCGCCCGGAGAGCAGCGGCTGTCGTCCACTGGAGAGTGTGGAGGAGTGTTCGAGGACCACGCGACGGTACATCAGAGAACCGGTGAGTGAGCTTTTTCTCTCTCTCCTCTCTCTCTCTCTTTTGCACCGTGTTGGCCTTTTTCCTCGCCTATTTAGTTTGTTTGTTGTTGTTTTCCTGTCCTGTCTCCTCCCAGGTCGAGGAAGGCGGGGATGACCTGATGGGGCACAAAGCACGCACCTCCCCAGGGAAGGGGGGGGGGTTGTAGGTCATGCCGGTGGCACCCCAGCCTGAGGTAATGCTGGGAGGTGTGTGGAGCGGAGGGGGGCGGGGCCGGGCTAGAATGTCGCTCGCCCGGTCCCCAATCGGCCTGATGAGGCGCGCGAGGGATAAAGGCGGCTAATGACGACGGTTCGGGAGAGAGAGAATTACGGGCATGTCCGTCATGTGTGTGTTTATGTTTGTGCTTTTGTTTTGAGTTTAATTAAATTATTATTTATATTGACAAGCCGGTTCTCGCCTCGGATTTGTTCATTTTTAAGAAGCTTAAATGTGACCGAAATGATGAAAAACGAATGAAAAATAATTAGTAAAATGTATGATGTCATAATGTACCTAGTAAGAAGGTTCCCTGAATAATTAACAGCATTAGTTGGTAGAGAATGTCTTATATATGTAATCAAAATGGACATTAAAACTGAAATATATCCATATGAAAATTGGAATGGAAAATTGAAATCTGCATCAATACCCAGCCTTAATCTTTGTGATTATGTCTTAATATTACTTAAGCACATTATACATACTGCATACTACAGAAATAGTACAAGTAGTATGGATGTGTAGCAGGTAAAGGATGGGCAGTCAACATAAACTTTAATGACAGAAATAAACTTAACATACACACACACACACACATACAGCGGCCGCGTGTGTCTCTCTCTCCAGCTGATTAGTTAACCTCACGGCTGGCCACGCCCTCCTCCTCATCACAGGATATTAATCTGAACATATTCAATGTAAGCACAATGAGGTGTCCTTTTCTCAAAGATTTAAAGAGAGGACTGTGGTCAGGGCTGGACTGGGAAGAGAAATCAGCCTGGGATTGTACATAGCAACTGTCCTTTTCTTCATATCGCGGCACCGTTTTGTGGTCCGTTCTGCATAACGCGGCGGCTCATTTTAGCTTGTCGCGGCTCATTCGGCCCGTTTCATGGCCGACCCACAGGCCCGCTCGGTTCTCCGGACGGCCAGACCGCCCCTGATCGGCCCCAAAGTGCGTCGGCCCACTGGGAAAATGCCCGGTATGCCAGATTACCAGTCCAGCCCTGACCTTGGTCCATTCACACACCCTCTCATCAGGCTATACACACTTTGAAAGCAGATACACACACCCTTTTGTCTAAAACACTCAATTTACACTCCCTAAATTGTGTGTTTATACTTTAGTTCCTCGTCCTGTGTTTCAGTCAGGGTTTTATTCAATGTTGCACTTAAATTACTAGCTAGTGTGTATATTTGTGTGTGTGTGTGTGTGTGTACGCTTTTGTGTACCACCCAGAATGCTTTGATTACGCTCATGCTGACTCGAAGCTTTAATTACAGTCCAAACCAAATGATCCCAACACTCCACAAATAACCCGGCCAGACCAGATCAAACACTCGACGAGCTCACACACCATCATTAGACAGGAAACGCCCCTAAGTCTGCCGTGCCACGCCCTGAGCCAATCACAGCGCAGCGTGAGCCAATCTCTGGGGGCTCACTGCGAACGAAGAAAAGAAAACATGAAAAATCTCACAATACTCACAGACATACGAGAGATTAATGGAAAGTCTTTTCCACAAACGACCAAATAATGATGCATTCTCAGTAAAGTGAGTCCAAGCCCTTTCAATCATCTAAATTCAATCAATTAATGACACATTTGAACTACACAGCGCAGGTTTAAAATGTTTATCTTTAAAATGCCAGTAAGTATGTGCAAAAATATATTAGTCGATTACTTTTGGGCCCTATTTTAAGCTTTAAAGTGAGTCGCCTTCTGTATTACACATAAAAAAGATGGTCATACTGGTTTGGAACGACATGAGGGTGAGTACATGATGACATAGGCCTACTCTTCATTTTTGGGTGAACAATTCCTTTAATATTTTAAAGGGTCAAGAGCTTGTTGGCCACAGATTTGGTGACTAATCTATTTATAATGTGTTTGTGTGCATGCATATACTGTTTTATCAGCTGTTCTCTGTTTTTCTGGATTGACCACAGTTCATCAGGATAATAGCTGTCTAAATTACATCAATTAGTCTTGCTGATGCTTTCCAACCATACTTTTTGTTCTCAATACAAATAGTTCATTCAGTAGATTCAGTAGCAGCTCCTCCTACAGGTAGCAAATGACTTGATTAGAGTACACAGACAGTGTCTGTGTGTGCCAAAATGAACATTGAGCTTGGATGGATATTATAAAACTATACAAATACAGATCTCCAATGTTTCTCCTGAGAAAAAGACCACATTAATCTCACGTCTCCAACGTCTCAAGCTACTGTATGTCTGCTAAGATACCAAAGTATAGAGATTTCAATATGAACTCAAATATTCCAAGACCAAATGATCTGAGCTGTACTGTCCACATTCATGTTATAGCTCTGAACCTTTACTGCATGTCTCATTTATTTGTATTATTATCTTTTGTGGAAAATGCAGAAAAAAAGTCAGTCAAGTTTATGAGTTCAAATGAGACAGAAGAACACAATGAAGTCTACAGAGCAACTTCTGAGCAATCAGATTTCCTCTTTGCTTGGTCTAAATGTGTTGCCAAGTGGTTGCTAGGTGGTTACTGGCTCTAAAGTCATATTATGCGACTGGATTAATGAAAATGTTCTTGGAGGTTGGGGGTTGAGGGTTGGACTGGTATTCTGGCATACCGGGAATTTTCCTGGTGGGCCGACGCAATTTGGGACCGATCAGGTGCGGACTGGCCATCAGGTGAACCGAGCAGACCGGTGGGTTCCGAATGGGCGGCGATAAGATCACTATGAGCCGCAGAAAAGGACAGACCCCCCAACAAGTTTTTGGCCAGTTGCCATGTCTATTCCCAGTCCAGCCCTTGTTTTTCATGTCAAATGGAGTAACCCTGAGAAATCATACTGACGTACAGGACTCGAAAAATAAATATATATACAAATCTATATTTTCTGAAGAAAAAATATGTTTTAATACAACTTGTAAATGAATTTTTTGAAAAGGATTATTTTTTTTTTTTTACGTCAAATGGAGAAACCCTGAGAAAGCTTAATGATATTATTAGGACTCAAAATTGAAATATATATATTTTATTTTGAACATTTAAAAAATAAATATATGAATTAACATAACAGATATTTTAATATTTTTTTGAAAAGACACATTTTGTTCACGTCAAATGGAGAAACCTCCAGAAAACGTCATGATATTTGTAAAAAAAAGAATCCAAAAAGAATAATTATATATATATATATATTATAGTTATATTATAAAAAATAAATAATATAGTTATATTATAATATATATATTTATATTCTTAAAAAAAATATATATATATATAATTAAATTTATTTATTTATTTTTACAATATAAATATATATTGACCTTTTTTATATTGATGATTAAGTTATATACACTCAAGGTATTCAAGGTGCAATAAAAGTATTTTAATACATTTTACTGGATGGTTCCACCACTTGACAATTGTCATTAAATCAATAGAAAATGCTATAAATGCATGAACACAAATATTACATTTCTACGAACTTGATTTTTTCTTTTCTTTTTTGGACAACCTTATTTGTCAACGACCTAAATAAGAAGAAAATGGTAGTTAAGGAAGGATAAATCAAGAAAAGAAAAAAAAAAAAGGAAAGACTAAAAGGTTTTGTGCTGGATTAGAGGGCAGGGTCTCCACCCTTTAACATTGGTTAGTGTTTAAGAAAGAGACCCAAGACTGAATACACACATAACCATTCACATAAGCACATGCACTTTCACTCAGAAACACACATGCTATACGCCCGCCCTGATATATAGATATGGTCATGCTGCAATCAGTAAAGCTAAAAACACCCCATATATACACACACACATGAACACACACCCACAGGCATTTCAAGTGTGGCACTGTAAACCCAAATGTGGTTGTGTGTACAGCAATAATCACAAACTACTTTCTCATAACAACACCAGAATAACCTACACACACACACACACACACACACACACACACACACACACACACACACACACACACACACACACACACACACACGGTTAACTCTATGAATAAAGTCAGCGTGAACATGCGCAGATAAACAGTGTGATATTTTGAGATGAAGGCGGCACAGTGATGTGATATAACAGCATAATGAGTCATATGATCATGGTAATCATACAGTTATGCGGTAAACACAAGTAGCACAACCCAAAAGCTGGTGTATGCAAATTCATCATTTAAGTGTACGACAATTAGAATATTTCGCTTAATTTCAGAGAAGAAACCTCACATTTCTAGTGTAGAGTTGCCCATTTTTCAAGGCTGCTCTTTCAGAACTCAGGAGACTTAAAGTTTGGTTGGTTTACACAAAAATCTGTTATCCTTTACTCATCCTCATGTTGTTCCAACCCTGTATGACGTTCTTTTGTCTGTGCAATGCAAAAGGAGATTATTACGGTATCCTCTGTCACCATTCGCTTTACTTGGAAAGTCAAACCAGTTTGGAACAACATAAGGGTGAGTAAATGGTCCATACAACAATAAATGTCTACGTGTTTTATCAAGCCAGCCCCAGCTTCCTCCTTTCCATAAGTGTTACACTGGTGCCGAAACCCGGTAAGGAGGACGCATGCGCCGCTAAGTGGTCCTCGCCACGTGGGGGTTGGACACGGAGACCATCCTGAAGCGTCAACGCTCCCTCCCTTGAAATGGGGAGGGGAGGGGGGTGTACGTCACAGGCTGGAGAATTCCCCGACCTGATTACATAAATGACATGAATCACCTCTGATGCATGTTCACACATACTATACTATACTCTGTCATGCTTCCAACCAACATGTATTTATCTTGCTATCTTTCACTAGTTAGTAGATAAAGAAATAAGAGATTAATTTGAGTTAAACTGACACGTCTAATTTTGTTGGGTTTACCCAATTCAACTAGGTTTGTGTTGGGATTACACAGTGATTTTAAGTTAAGAAAACAAATTTCAAAAACATCGAACTAGTGTCCACGAAGTTCAACCAAAGATCTGTTTTTCTGAGTGTTGTTAGTGGACAAATCAATTAGTGAGAGTGTGAATTTTTTTTAAAAAAGACTTTAATTTCGAGAAGTCCACAGTGCTTAAAGAAGTTGAAGAAACACCCCTGTTAGGGTAAGATGTATGGGATAGAGGATATACGTCTAGTATATAAACAATAAAAGGAAACTCCCCACCATGCCATTTATCAAGCCAGCCCCAGCTTCCTCCTTTCCATAAGTGTTACACTGGTGCCAAAACCCGCTAAGTAGTCCTCGCCACGTGGGGGTTGGACACAAATGTGGGCATGTGTCATTGTCGCATAGCCTCTTCGCTATTTCTTCAAGAATGAAGAAAAAACGAGTATTTTACAGCACAGTTTCAGTCTGCAAAACTTCTGTGTGTGTGTGTGTGTGTGTGTGTGTGTGTGTGTGTGTGTGTCCACTCAACATGCTCAAATTTGCTTTCACTTGACCGCGAGAGAGGATCATAGGATAACTAGTATGCTGCGAAATTCCATCTGTAAATACACACACAGACACTGTACAAACATGTCCAGTGCAAAACATACTGCCTGAAGTCTAAAAAGCCCACCCCAAAGTGTCTATGATATTCTGGTCCCTGGTAAGTCATTGCATTAAAAGCCCTGCTCATTAGGCTATACAGTTTAATTAGGGCTCTCGATTTAACGTGTTAATTCAGTGCGATTAAGTATATAAAAAATTATGCGGTAATTAATCATGTCCCTGGACCATAAAAACAACAATAACTAAGAAATTCAAGCTTGAAGTACCACTTGTTTCCTCTAGGGGGCAGTAAGTGGAACTTCAGCTGCATAGGCAACGAGCAGCTCATACAGAGAGCAAACCGACCTTTCAGCAGACAGCACAAAACGAGGACGCGTTCTAAAAACTGTATGTTTATGATGCAACTCAACCAAAGTGAGACGCTCCAAAAGCGTCCGTCTTACGCAGGTGTACATTGACGGGTCCTTAGACAAGATATTTTAATAAATCTCTGTTTGACAAATTCAATTGCAAAATGGATTGCTGTGAATATATATATATATATATATATTATATTATTTATAATTATTTAACTATAACTACAATTATTTAATCATTATACATTTTATTATTGTTATTTGAAGGGCTTTCTCAGCAGATATTTATACATGCAATTAATTTGATTAATTAATCAGCACACCATGTAATTATTTTGAATAAAAAAGTTAATCGATCGACAGCCCTAATTTTAACGTTTGCAATACATAATGAACTACATTTACAAGCTTGTTCAAGCATGATCAAATTGCGCAGAAGTTCAACTGATAGAGCGTTGCACTTGTGATGTAAAGGACCGGAGTACGAGTCCCGAGGAAAAAGCGAGTCAACACGTGAGCCGAAAGCATCATAGAAGCACCAAAAAATGACGTGGCTGCTTCAGCAATTTCATTTTTCATCTCACATTTGCTTTTTATGACACAATCGGTTAGGTTTAAGGTTTGGGGGGGTTTAGTTGAAAATGAAAATTCTCTCATTATTCACTGATGCCATCCCAGATGTGTATGACTGTCTTTCTTCAGCCGAACACACATGAAGATTTTTAGAAGAGGAGAGAGCTCTGTCAGGTCCTTATAATGAATGTACATGGGTGCCAGCACTTTGACGGTCCAAAAGTCACATTTAAGCAGTAAAAAAGTAGTCCACACGACTCCAGCCGATCAATGGATGTCTTCTGAAGGAAATCGGAACGTTTATGTAAGAAACAAGTCGATAATTAAAACATTCTTAACTATAATTCGGCATTTCACCAAGGTCTCGGATGCTTGAAATGGCTGAAATTTCGACTTCTCGGAAGTGGTTTTTAAAAGTTCATGTTTTAATTATCGATTAATTTTTTTACACAAATGTATCGAGTTGCTTCAGAAGACGTTAATTGATCGGCTGGAGTCATGTTGGTTACTTTTATGCTGCCTAAATATGACTTTTGGACCGTCAAATTGTTGGCACCCATGTACTTCTATTATAAAGACCTAACAAGCTCTGTGCGAGGGGCACTTAAGGGACAATCGTTTTTGACGTACCTGGCGGGGCGGAGCAGATAGTGTTGCGCCGGGATGCAAAAGCGTGTCCCGAGGCTTTGGTGCTGAGAGAAGACTTGAAGCGCTTACCTTGCTCTATCTTCTTCTAAAAACCTTCATTTATATTCTGCTGAAGAAAGACAATCGTACACATCTGGGATGGCATCAGGGTAAGTGAATAATGAGAGAAAAATTTAACTCGCTTCTAACTCCACACAGTGGACTCAGAGCTTCCTTGATACGTGTATCACATGTATCATTTTGTAAAAATGTTGCCACAGTCACATCATCTTCATGGTAATAGCACACTTTTCCTCAGCAAGGATGAGTGTGGAGCAGAGGGTAGCGGGGCCGGGTCGGAATATCGCGCACCCGGTCCCCAATTGGCCTGATGCGGCGCGTGGGGGATAAAGGCGGCCGGTGATGATGGTTCAAGAGAGAGAATTACGGGCATGTCCGTCATGTGTGTGTTTATGTTTGTGTGTTTTGGTTTTGAGTTTAATTAAATATTAGGGAAGCCCGGGAAGGAGGAGGGATGCCCGTTGCAGAGTCCTCCACACTGCCGTCCACCCAGGGGAGCACTGCTGCCATCTGCCGGGTGACGGAGTAGCCCGACCGCCCGGATGCGGGGAACGGCCACCGTCCGCGGGGCAAGTGGGGACTGGATACCCCGACCGCCCTGCCGTCCCCAGAGACGCGGAGGGGTCGAGGGAGACTGCCGTCCGCAAGGGGAGGAGGGAAGAAACTCCCTGTCCGCCCGGAGCAGTAGGGCCGCTGCCAGGGGTGGAGGAGTGTCCCCATTTGCTGCCAGAAAAGCGGACGGCGGCTCCCCGCATCCAGGCGGTCGGGCTACTCCGTCACCCGGTAGATGGCAGCGGCGCTCCCCTGGGTGGACGGCAGTGTCGAGGACTCTGCAACGGGCATCCCTCCTCCTTTCAAACTCCTAACCCCAGGTATGAGCAATAATAATAGTGATTCTCGTCTTTAAAAATACCACTAAATATCTGTCATATCACATAAAGGAAATACAATTCTCACACTCCTTTGTCAGAATAAGTATTCAGCATTAATCGATTAGATACACAGACTAGCATCCATCCTAGCTCTAAATGAGATTGCAAACTCTAGACACCATGCAGATTTTATTGTTGCTGAATTACAGACCTCATGTTGTGAGGGTGATTTAAAACATAGCATAAGGGTCAGTTCAGATATATATATTCTCTGCTATAAACCCTTTGTTTGGTTCACACACAACAGCTTTTTAAGTGCCTGGGCACCAGATAATAAAGTTTTTAACACTGTTGAAAGAATGTTGACAGAACGGACAGTGTGCACTCTTTCATTTAGAGATATTCACATGCTTTCAAGTTCTATATGTTCATTTACTAGCTACTGTAAAACTGCCACACTGAGGCATGCTGGGAAGAGTGACGTTGAAGAGGCGGAGCTTTATGATGTCCTGTCATGCCAATCTTGCCCACCACAGATCCTCATGTGAAGTCAGAACACAAACTATATAGGAGCAAAAAAAACACATAAGATATGTTGGGAATGGTATACTACCAGTAATGGGATGGTTACTTTTTGGTTACCAGGGATGTCATATGCAGTGAATATTTCTCAGGGCAGGTTAATTGTTTTAAGTAAATTTCTGCATAGCAACATCCTTTTAAGTCTTGGCAAGAAAACAACCTTTAAGAATTTTCACCAACATTGCCCAGTAGAAAATATTATAATAATGCTCAATAGTGGGGTATGTTGTCACACTACATGGGCTAAGCTGTCACAGGTGAACCTGCCATTAAACTAGTAGTGTAGGTTTCATGTGAACATTGGGAGATATATATTTCCCCGTCACCCCACAATCACAACAACCAAAACAAAGTCTACGCCTCTATTTAAATCCACACCTGCATAAAACCGTCTATTATGGGCTTTTCAGCCAAATTTAAGGGTAAAGCAATTACAAGGCACAAAGCAATTCACAAAACAACATAAATTTAAAAGGTAACGCACAAAAACATTAAAACTTTGTTCTGACCAACAAATATTGTCATTGATAAGATGTTTACATTTGTGACATTTGTAACACATGTGACAACCAGCCCCGATAAAAATTGTACTTTTATTCAGTATTTTTGTCCTAAGAACATGTTTAAACCTTTAAGCTTGGAATGGCCCGATGGCGAAACAAATTCTAATGAAAATATTAATAACTTCAGTCTTGACCAACACAAAATAGAAATCGTTTTATAGCTTAGAAGCTCTACTTTCCAATGCATGCAAGCATTATGACCAAAACTGAATAAAGCACAAGAGCATATAATGTGCTATTTGGTTAAAAACACATTAGCTTTCCTGGATCAGATGACTTCATCGCAAATGATGTAGTACGTTGTCCAGCGTATTGGAATGCTAAACCAATCACATAAGCATTTAGATCGCTGCAACTAGAGGTGGAAGTCATCCAAATATGGGCAGAGAAGATTGCTCACTCTAATTGCATATGGCAACCAAGTACATGACACAGGCTCAATGATGCCTCAAATGGCACAGAATGGAACTGAATGAGATCTTGTTACTCAAGCCTGCATGTTTTGGAGAGAGAGCATAACTTTAGTCATTGTTGTATTTGCATGTACAATTAGTCCTTATGTACAATTGTTATGTTTTATTTGTTCGGAGAGGCTTTTGGACACTAGGATAAATTATTTATGTAATGCTTTTGATTGCTTTGTTGTATCAACACAAAATTTTACTCTGTTACAGGTGACATGATTAGGAACAAATCCAAAGCAGTTACTTGGAGCTACTTTATTTTCACCCTGAGATATATGATGTTAAATCAGAAAAATAAGAAACAAAAGTACATTTTTGGCTCAAGTTTTTTATTTATTTTTTCTTCAGCAGTTTCTTAAGCTGAGAGTCTCAGAATTTATCATAATATATATATATATATCATTAAAACTTTTGAAAATGTGTCTTTTCAATGATACCAAACACTTGACCCTCCTTTGTTTTTGTGGCGTTATAAGCCTTTAATTTTGGGCATGCCACTGAAAAAGGAAATCTTTATAAAACACCTTCAGAGTTTAAAGGGTTAAACCTTTCAGCACAAATCAGCCTTTTTCAAATACAGAATTCAGACAAATATTAAAATCATGGAATATGAAAAGCACATACAGATTTCATAGAATTCTACAAAATGTACTGTTACTGAGATATAGACCTTGTAAAGCATTCATATATTTGGTATACATATGCTTTATAATTTATATATCTTTCTTAGCTCATCAGGCTGCCAAAAGTGAAGTCAGTTTTACATATTAAAATGGTAAATAATCGTTCTTGACTTTTAGATAACTGGATCACTCCCTGAATTAAACATGCAATGTTATGAGGCTGGTTTTGCAACAATGTAGAGTACTGTTTGAAATGTTTATCATTTCATACTGCAAACTGTTGCAAATATATTTGATTAATAGTATACAGTATATTCTGTATACTAAGTAAGCAGTGCACTAGTATTCATTATATTATTATGCCAAGGGATTTCTGACTCTGTAACTGTGCTATGCTCATTTGTACGTCTGGTTTCTGTACATCCTGTCTTGGGTGATATTCAAGACATATTTATGAATATTCATGAAGACACACAGCAAACATTTGTGCAAAATAGGAAAATAAACAGCAGTGACACATTGCAACACGGACTAGGTGCCAATGTGCAATGACATGACAGGCCACTAGGCGGATTCATCCTATATTACTTATTATTAAGACATTGCACACTTTCTTTCCCTCTCCAAGTCTTATTGAATGTCTCTCCTCTCTCCGAAACCATCCCTTCCTTGTTCTCTCTCTCTTACTAGATTCTTGTAATGCCAGTGGTGTAAGACTTCATTCAGCTCTTTTTATACTGACTGAACAAATATTTGCCTTCATCATAATGATCCGAAATCCCCATAATCCCCATAACCTACCTCTCTCTCTCTCTCCCTCTCTCTCTCTCTCTCTCTCTCTCTCTCTCTGCTCTCTCTCTCTCTCTCTCTCTAGCACACGCTTTAAAACATAAGTGAACCACAGTGGGACTTGTAAAGGTTTTTTGAATTTGTGTGTGTCTTTAGCTATGTTCAGAATGGAATATAGCGTATAAGTCTGTTTCTAGAAGAAAAACATTCATTGTTTTCCATGGGGGAATTGATTTGTAACAATAACTTATAAACCTTTAAACGACAGACCTTAGCTAAACTCAGGGGTTGTTAATCAATGGCATATACTCCTCTTGAAGCTATCAGTTCACATTATTTTGTCTTCATTTAAAAAAAACATCCGTTTAAGAAAAACTATACTTCCCATGATTCTGTAGAGAAAAATCCACCAATCAGAGAATCGTGGCCAACAAAGTTCACCAAAAGAAATCTGCAGCGATCCCCTACTCCCATGATGCACTGTGAAGGATGCAAATGAGTCGCTTTCCCTAAACTCTCAAACTACTTATATATTTGCACATATCCGAATATTTTGCAATAAACCTAAAATAGTTTTTTTTGTACTTCTAATAAATTTTAAATCAATAGTTTTATATTGGATTACGTCATTCACAATGCTTCATGGGATTGTAGTTCTTTCCATAATTAAAGACGGTAAGTACACAGTCTTGTACCTTTGTCTTTTTGAAAGTAGTATGTGAAACAGTACGCAGTATGCACTGATAAACATCTGAAATAGTAGTGTGCCTCATTGTAGTCACAGTAAGCAGGATGCTTAATTCAGTGAGTGGCATCAAGTTATCTTTTCGTACATACATTTATTAGCATTTTTAATCTAATAATGTTTAAAGTCTGAAGAGACTTGTCTTAACTTTATAATTCAAATAATGGGTCAAAAAATAGATGTTAAAAAATAGCAGCCGGTTCATTCATCACAATGGCAATCAAGGTCAAGGATCTCACATTGTATAGCAAATATTTTGGCAAATAATGCAACTCTGGTCTTTTGGTGAAGGGTGTGTGTGTGTGTGTGTGTGTGTGTGTGTGTGTGTGTTGTGCTCTCTTCATGTGTCTCGTGGCAGCAGGAAATCAGTAGATTTCCCTTTAAACCTTGTGATTTGTGGCCATCTAACTTCTATTCATGCAAGCACATGCATCTATAATCACCCATCTAATCTTACAGCACTTTTCACTAATAAATGAGTGACAAAGAGAAGGATGGACTAAACTTTTGACTCTCTCTCACACACACACACACACACACGCACGCACGCACGCACACACACACACACACACACACACACACACACACCTGCCCCTGGGGGAGGGAGGAATAAACATTTAATTTCCCCTGGTCAGCATACTGGATGTATTGTATAATGTAAAGTGTGTGTGTGTGCGTGTGTGCTTGTGTGTGCGTGTGTGCGTGCGTGCGTGCGTGTGTGTGTGTGAAGTGGGGTTGGATAGAGATTAGGTGACTACACTGTTGGCACACTTTCATTGTTTCTTACGTAAGACACACAGCAGACTTGCATTCAGTTAAATAAAACTTCATTGGCATGACAATTGTATTTAAGTATTGCTATTATAAAATAGAGCACATTATGAGCTTCAATAAAAAAATGTAAAACCAATTCCAAGTTACGTATATTGAGCAGCCTTGTTCTACTTCGAATGTCACAGCCACACTAATCCATTTTTGTTTTAGTTTGCTAACATCATAAGATATCCCACCTTACAGGTAAAAGAGCCAATTCCCTGTCAGTCATCTTAAGAATGAGCGTTTGCATCAGCTATACAAGCCGGAAAAATACATTTTAGCATAATCTGAGGTAAAGAAGCACCATTTATGATATCATTGTCATCAGATTTTACTGGTGATTTGAAATATGTTCTTTGATCGTAATCTTAACTAACTGTTATGGAGATTTCGGTCTTTCCCCATTCATGTAGATAGGAGCTGCACTGTCATGACTGGCAATAGCCACTAGAGCGTTCCAAACATGGCCGACAGTGGGCTGACTTGCTTGACTCTGACGTAGCCTAAGGGGGCCTATTGGCCCAAAAACGCATTTTTGAGCAACAAAAAAAAAAAACCTAAGAACAGAACACAAGTGTTTCGAGTCACACTTTTAAAATGTAAAGTTCGTTTTAACCTGACATGGCATTAAAACAACGTGGCGTGCCTAGACATGGTCAAAGACGTCCATGTAGTGCATGTTTACATATACTGTAGAAAAAACAACTGAAAAACCTGTTTCATAAAGTACACTTGCTGAGCACTTTATTAGAAACACCTGAAAACCTACTTATTCATGCAATTATCTAATCAGCCAATTGGGCAGCAGTGCAATGCATAAAATCATGCAGATACGGGTCAGGAGCTTCAGTTAATGTTCACAACAATCATCAGAATGGGGAATAAATGTGATCTCAGTGATTTGGACCGTGGCATGATTGTTGGTGCCAGACGGGCTGGTTTGAGTATTTCTGTAACTGCTGATCTCCTGGGATTTACATGCGCAACAGTCTCTAGAATTTACTCTGAAACAAGACACGTCCATTGAGAGGCAGTTCTGCGAATGGAAACGTGTCTTGATGAGAGAGGTCAACAGAGAATGGCCAGACTGGTTATAGCTTACAAAAAGGCTACAGTAACACGGATAACCACTCTGTACAATTGTAGATAGCAGAATAACATCTCAGAATACACAACATGTCGAACCCTGAGGCGGATGGGCTACAACAGCAGAAGACCACATCGGGAACTTTATTAGAACCGTAGTGTTCGTAATTAAGTGCTCAGCGAGTGTATATAGAGTATGTAGAATGGTAAATATGCAAAAAACTATGCAATATACATACAGTACTGTGGAAGGGATGGTTTTGGAGAGAGGAGAGATATTAAATAAGACTTGGAGAGGTAAAGATATTCATAAAGGGGTTCAGCTGGATGAGACACACCCAGGCCTGATTACTGCCAACCCTGTTCAATCAGATCAACACCTAAATAGATCTTCTTCAGCAGTGTGAAGTTGGCTAAAAGGTCTCACCCTGTGGCACACTATGCCAAGGTTGAAAGAAATTCCAGAAATTAAGAGGAAAAAGGTGATTGAAATACATCAGTCTGGGAAGGGTACAAAGCTATTTCAAAGGCTCTGGGACTCCAAAGAACCACAACGAGAGTCATTATCTCCAAATGGAGGAAACTTGGCACAGTAGTGAACCTTCCTAGAAGTGGCCGACCTTCCAAAATTCCTCCAAGAGCACAGCGATGACTCATCCAGGAATCACAAAAAAGCCAAGGACAACATCAAAGGAACTGCCGGCCTCTCTCGCATCAATAAAGGTCACTGTTCATGACTCCACTGTCAGAAAGACACGGGGCAAAAATGCCATCCATGGAAGAGTGGCAAGGCGAAAACCACTGCTGACCCAGAAGAACATTAAGACTCATCTGGATTTTGCCAAAACACACCTTGATGATCCTCAACTTTTGGGAGAACTGTTTGGAGGACGGGTGTCCCGTTACATCTGGCCTAAATCAAACACAGAATTCCACAAAAAGAACATCATACCTGCGGTCAAGCATGGTTGTGATGGTTTGGGGATGCTTTGCTGCTTCAGGGTGACTTGCAGTAAATGAGGGAAACATGAATTCTGCTCTCTACCAGAAAATCCTAAAGGAGAAGGTCCAGTCCATGAGTTGAAGCTCAAGCACAACTGGATTATGCAGCAAGACAATAATCCAAAGCAAAGGAGTAAATCCACCTCTGAATGACTCAAAAGAAGCACAATGGAAGTTTTGGTGTGTCCTGACTTGAACCCGATTGAGATGCTGTGGCAGGACCTTAAACGGGCAGTTCATGCTTGAAAACCCTCCAATGTGTCTGAACTAAAGCAGTTCTGCAAAGAAGAACGGGACAAAACTCCCCCACAGTGTTGTGAAAGACTGATCTCCAGTTATCAGAAGCGTTTGGTTGCAGTTGTTGCTGCTAAAGGTGGGACAACCAGCTATTACATTTAAGGGGGCAGTTAGTTTTTCACGTGTGATATAGGTGTTGAATAACTTTTTTTGCTTCAATAATTTATATATATATATATATATCAAAACTGTTTTTGTATTCCTCAGTCACCGTTTACTTACATTGCATCTTTTTTTCTATACAATGAAAGATAATGGTGACTGAGGCTAACATTCTTCCTAACATCTCATTTTGTGTACTATGGAAAGTCATATGGGTTTGGAACAACATGAGTGTGAGGAAATGATTACATGATTTTCATTTTTAAATGAACTGTCCTGTTCATTATTGCTTTTATAAACTAATAACAACAGTAATGTGTGTGCCAACTGCAACAGATGTTTGAAGTAACTGTGGTGGAATACAGAGTGCCATGAGAGACCCGTGTACTGCAGCAATGCAGGAAGGAGGTGCAGATTTTGCATGGTTACTTGAAAGGAGGCCTTGAGGTTGGTCAAACCTCTCTGTGTCTCAGCTGGACAGTATGCAGCTCAGAGGAATGTTTACCCATTCCATACATTTACTGAGGAAATGAGGTACCTGAGGTCTCCATCTTTGAGTTCAGCACTTCATTTGCAACCCTCTGGCAAAAACAAACAAACACAAATGCCCATAAACACATACAAAGCGAGATCACATTTAAGCTACAGCTTTCTGCTTGTCTCTGCATATGTGTGTATATTTGTGTTTGTTTACGGCTCATGTTTTCTTGCGGTTTGCTGAGTTGTTTCATGCCAGGTCTCAGTGCCATCCTGCTACATTTTGGGCACAGACTGGACACGACTGTGTAAAGAGCAGGCATGCAAATATTATATTTGTATCCACAAATTAAAATAAAATTGAAACTTGCAAACAAACAAAAAACACAAGTTTGTCCATATGCTTGCAGAGAGTGGTATTTAGTTTGTTTCTGTCTGAGTGGAACAGCTAGACAGCCCAAATATGGTTAGAAGAAAAAAAAGGTTGTTAGTCTGAGATGCTAAGCCTATGTAATTATCATAAACTCGGGAGAAAAATATAAATGTCATCTCACTTTCAACTGCTTTTATTTTCAGCAAACTTAACATGTGTAAATATTTGTATGAACATAAAACGATTGAATAACTAAGACATAAACTGATCAAGATTCATAGACATGTGACTAACAGTGTGGCCACCAGCTGCATTAAGTACTGCAGTGTATCTCCTCCTCATAGACTGCACCAGATTTGCCAGTTCTTGCTGTGAGATGTTACCCCACCATTCCACCAAGGCACTTGCAAGTTCCCGGACATTTCTGGGGGGAATGGCACTAGCCCTCACCCTCCAATCCAACAGGTCCCAGACATGCTCAATGGGATTGAGATCCGTGGTCTTCGCTGGCCATGGCAGAACACTGACATTCCTGTCTTGCAGGACATCACGCACAGAACGAGCCGTATGGCTGGTGGCATTGTCATGCTGGAGGGTCATGTCAGGAGGAGCCTGCAGGAAGGGTACCACATGAGGGAGGAGGAGGTCTTCCCTGTAACGCACAGTGTTGAGATTGCCTGCGATGACAACAAGCTCAGTCCGATGATGCTGTGACACACCACACCGCCCCAGACCATGACGGACCCGCCACCTCCAAATCGATCCCGCTCCAGAGTACAGGCCTCAGTGTAACGCTCATTCCTCCGACCATCACCTCTGGTGAGACAGAACCACGACTCGTAAGTGAAGAGCACTTTTTGCCAGTCCTGTCTGGTCTGGTGAAGGTGGGTTTGTGCCCATAGGCGACGTTGTTGCTGGTGATGACTGGTAAGGACCTGCCTTACAACAGGCCTACAAGCCCTCAGTCCAGCCTCTCTCAGCCTATTGCGGACAATCTGAGCACTGATGGAGGGATTGTGCATTACTGGTGTAACTCCATCCTGTACCTGTCCCGCA